>NW_022195087.1:0-1108 GCF_008641045.1 Pistacia vera | reverse complement strand
GGGAAGTTCGTTCTTTTCTTGGACATGCAGGTTTTTATCGAAGATTCATCAAGGACTTCTCCAAAATAGCATTACTCCTATGTAAGTTGCTGCAAAGGATGTGGCTTTCGAGCTCGATGAGGCATGTAAAGAGGCGTTTGATAAGCTGAAAGAACTGTTGACTTCTACCCCAATTATCCAGCCTCCTAAATGGAACGTTCCTTTTGAGATAATGTGCGACACCAGTGATTATGCAGTAGGTGCTGTTTTGGGTCAAAGGATTGGAAAAGCATCTCATGCCATCTATTATGCTTCAAGGACGTTGAATGATGCCCAGAGAAATTATTCCACTACTGAGAAAGAACTTTTAGCGTTGTTTTTTCTTTAGAAAAGTTTCGATCTTATTTGCTTGGTACTATAATTATTGTTTACTCTGATCATGCAGCTCTGCGTTATTTGATGACGAAGAAAGAGGCAAAACCAAGATTAATAAGATGGATACTTCTCTTGGGTGAATTCGATTTGGAGATCAAAGACAAAAGAGGGATAGAAAATCGTTTCACATATCATTTGAGTCGTTTAGTTCATGTGGAGGATGAACTTCATTTGTTAGTGAATGACCCACTTACGCAGCGGAAAAACAAAAACATAAATAACATGGATCATTCCTTAGAACTAAGATCTGGGTATAATATCACAATTTATACAATATATAAATTAAATCTATAGAAAATCATATTCAAGGTTCAATAATCTTACGCACGTTTGGAGGCTCCTCTAACTTTGTCTTTGAACGTTTTTGCTACCGACCCAAGTGTAGGATCGAACCGACGTAGTCGACACGAAGATAATCGCAAGGAACTAAGGAGAGATTTGCTAGATCCTCCTTAGCCTTAAGAAACAAGAAGAAAAATCAAAGAAGAACTTTGATTCATTGCAAAAACAAAATCTGGCATGGGAGAGAGTTTTTGGGGCTGTGTTTTTCTTTCTTTTCAATGAAAATGAACTAATGAAAAATCTCTCCATTTTACAAAGAAACATTTTCTTTTATAGTGTTATTTTATTGCCATATTCCGATATGGAATAGGCTTGGGCTCCAACCCAAACACCCCATGTTACCAAACATTCT